>NW_021636602.1:0-34116 GCF_004799145.2 Neltuma alba | reverse complement strand
ACAAGATCTTAATTCATTTTATTTCTGAAATTTATAATCCTTTTCCAAAGTATCTTTATGGTTACACATATTAAGGGTTTCTGATTAAAAAAGTAACTTAGAGAAATCAACTCATATTTGTTATAATACCTAATTTGTTTAATTTTCTTAATCTATTCAAATTAATTAAGTATAACTCTTATACTAAAGGCAAGAGGTAGTACTTCAGGAACCAACAAGAAAAAGAGGGATAAACATTAATTATAATGCACAATTTTGGAAAAGTTTAATTTTTAAATATATTTGATGAGGAAAAAAAACCCAACTTTGTCGAGTTTCCTTAAAATGAGCTTGGAAAATAATTGTGATTTAGTAATATACTTGAGATTCATATTAGTATAATCATAATGTTATTTCTCTTTATTACAAGACAAGATCTTTCTCTCTGTAGTAAGAGCGTTTTGTTCGACTCGGTTTTACTGACCAAGTAAGGAATTCAATATGGAAAAGCTGTATCATTGATGCTACTTTTGGTTTTTTGTTCTTCAACTTAACAAGACTTTGATGAAGCAGTTCCAAGTCATTTTACGATAATAATGTCGCACTAAGTATAGCTCTCTTGTTCTCTTGTTTTCAATTCATTAGGTGTGGTAGATGAATTATTATTGTTAAGGATTATTGTAACTAATAGTGTTTCTTACAACTTGATAGCTGAGTGAACAGAGGTTAGATTAAATTTATTATATATGTGTTTGGATTCATTTTTTTTTGCAAAAATCATACTCTTATTTAATTTGGTAAAGTAACATTTTTTATTTTTTTTTTTTTATACTTAGATGTGCTCTTGAAATAATGTTTTAAAACTCAAAGCTGATATTAAATTTGAAAGGCTAGTGATTCACAATTCTCGTTGTCGGATGACAATGTATAATAAAATAAAAATAGTACCTCCGGTTTTTATATAAGAGTTAGTTTGACTTTTATTTGGTCCTAAATATAAGACCCTAATCCACTTTGTCTTTTATATTTATCTATTTTTTTAAGGTAGTTCTTATAGTAGTTATACATGTCAAATGTTTCATCAAATTAAATGACACTTAATTAGTAAAAGTATTTTAGGAAAAACAATACATATTTATTACAAATAACTAACTTAAGTAATTTTCTTAATATACTCAAATTACTCAACTATCTCTTATATTAATGAACAAAAGTGGTAATATTATATGCTTATATAAATGAAAATATAAAAAGTAAATATGAAATTATTAAATAACTTGAAAATAAACATAATTATTTCAATTTAATTTGATGAAGATTTAACAAGGTACCATAATATCATGACTTATCAAATGTTGTTGGATCATGATTTAGTCAAGTATGAGTTTCTTGGAAAGCTTATATACTATATGATGTATAACAGGACAAGGGAAGGGGAAGAGATAGGAGAGAAAGAAGGAGAAATCTGAGAGTAGAAAAGAAAATCAAGGAGCAGAAAGAAACTGAGAGAGAACGATAATTACAATTTTATTCCAATATTCGAGTCTAGTTTAGAATAAAAACCTTCTAATGGGTTTTCGGGCATACTTGGAGTGTCTCAAGTCTCTTCAGATAGCCACGCAGGGATCCAGTCATAACTGCGAACTCAGATTGGTGTTACACAGCAAATGCACCGGTGTGGAGAGGAAGAACACAGAGAGCAGGAAAAGGAGAGGAGGAGCGGGAGAGGTTCTGCTTCAGTTTTTTCTTATGCGTGTGATAAAATCAACTCCCCTTCCATATACCGTTCGGCAATAACGGTTTCATCTTTTCAATCCTATCTCATTGCAATTTTAAACAAAATGGAAAATTGCAATTGTCGACCTAGATATTCTGTTATTTGCACCAAAATCCCAAATGTCAATGGGCTTGAGTCCAATCCACCAAAGGTGGACTAGCCTATTTTCCTACATCTCCCACTCACACTTGGTGGATTAGATGTCATGGGTCGAGTCTCTCTTTCTTCCCTTAATTTCATACTTAGTGCTTTGTCGTGACTGCGTGGCCATGACATCTTCGCTAAGGTGCCTGTACTAGAAATCCTTTTATAGGACCAGCACAAGTCACCCCCCTCCTTCGTGTAGCTTGAATTTTAATGTTATGCCACATATGTCCTAGATTTACCTATATACACTTTTCATGGTAAATCTAATCCCTGTCGAGTCAATGTTGGACTCAGATTACCTTTCTCATATGTCTAGTGTCCACACTTATGACCACGGAATGTCATAAGGGACATGTCACAGACACTAGCATAGGTGTGTATATCACAGTCAATCTTCCTTCACCTACTATCACCTAAATATCACTTTGAGATGAATTAGTCGCTTTCTTAGCATACTACCTTAGATCGCATCAATCATGACCATAGGACACATACCAAAGTAGCAATCATTGAAACATATCTTCGTGATATGTCAAAGTCAAAGGACACCAATAGGAGGATAATTCCTCCCTAGGACTCACATAGCAATGAAGCAGGGATCTTTCACTTGCTTCCCTTTTGCGGTTCTCCTAGCATATGTGGTATGAAACACATGCTACGGTGTTACTCTTTTACTATAGGAGTGTTGTCGATTTGGACTTATCATTAACACCGTACAGATTAAAGTCCAGACACACTCAGTATCTAAACCCAAATTCTTCAACTCTGCTTATTGCTATGATGTCGACGTTGAAGAGTTTGTTATCTGGTTACAGGTTTATGGAAGTGGGATTCCAAACTTTGATCCAACTTTGTCAATGTGGATCTCATCTTGACTTGCTACACTTTAGTTAAGGTGACATAAAGTTTATGTTTCTTCTTCCTACCATATCAGCATTCTTTACTGCTTTAATGGTGAACACAAATGTCTCATCTTTGCTCACTTCACCTGAGTGTCAAAGGGTTGCCCGTGTGAGAGAGCCAACCTCTTTAACTTGTATGACATACTAGCATTTATACTACTTCGGACAGACACATAAATGACAATAAACAAAAAAATATAATTCATCAATGAGGTATACATATTACACTTTAACGCATGCCAAGGGCTTGCACATGTTATTTAAAAACTTTTTCACCTATTGGCTTTGTCAGAGGATCTGCCACCATACACTTGGTTGAAATGTATTGTGCAGTAACAATCTTTTGTGCTATATATCAATCTCTAACAAAATTATACTTGATATCAATGTGCTTGGTTTTGTTGTGATACTTAGGATCTTGGGTATAGGCTATGGTTGCAGTATTGTCACAGTATACCATCACAGCATTGGTTCTTGTTCCATCCAAGGTGTTCTACTCTCTCAGTCATCATGCCTCTTGTACTCTTCAGTTGTTCCAAATCTCAAGTTAGCTCTCATTCATTACATAACACTTTGTCTTCTCACTTACTACTGCACGCCAATATATGGTGGCACACGTTTGCTACTACTCCAACATGATGGTGCCATTAGACAAAGGTATAACCTGAAGTTGACCTTCATTCTTCTTTGTCTCCGCCTACATCTGCATCGAAGTACCCAACAAGGCACATGTCAATTCCTTCATAGCACAGTGCATAATTGGAAGTGCCCTTTAAGTATCTCAAGATTATCTTCACTACTTTCCAATGCTTTTCACCGGGGTTAGACTGAAATCTGCTTACCAATTCTACTGTATAACAGATGTCTGGTCTTATACACATCATTGCGTACATCAGACTGCCAACAGCACTGGCATATGGAACTCTTTCCATCTTTTTTTTTCCATCTGTCAGACTCGGTTTTAGGACACATGTCAGGACTCAAGGCCACTCCAGTAGCAACCGGGGTACTCATGGGATTGCAATCTTTCATGTTGAATCGCTCAAGAATCTTGTTGATGTAATTCTCTTGTGAAAGAGAGAGGATTCGTTTTGAGTGATTTCTTTGGATCTTAACTCCAAGTATATACTCTGCTTCACCCATATCTTTCATTTCAAAATTCAACGAAAGTCATTCTTTAATAGCCACCACTGAATCTAGACTATTTCCGACTAATAGTATATCGTCTACATAATATGATAATATGATAAAAATACCACAAAATTACAAACCGCTTAATGTGATGCAGTGGTCTTCCTTTATCATCTGGAAGTCATATGAGGTTATTACTTTGTGAAACCTCAAATACCATTGTCTGAATGATTGTTTCAATCCATAAATAGACTTTTGAGCTTACAAACTTTATTTTCCTTTCCTTTTTTGATGAAACCTAATCATTGTTTGATATAAATTTCTTCATCTAGATCACCATTTAGAAATGCGGTTTTTACATCCATCTGATGTAATTCTAGGTCTAAACTGTTTACTATTGCCAGAATAAGTCTAATAGAGTTGAAACGCACAACAGGTGAGAACGTATCTTCATAATCTATGCCTTCCTATTGTGTATACCCCTTTGCCACTAATCGAGCCTTGTATTTGTCAATTGATCCATTCATTTTTCTTTTAATCTTGAGAACCCACTTGTTCCCAATGGCTTTATGCCCTTTTGGAAGATCGACTAACACCCAAACTTTGTTCTTTTTCACTGAGTCCATTTCTTCTTCCATAGCTTTCATCCATTCATCCTTGGCAGGACTTGACAATGCTTCTTGTACAGAACGGGGCTCATCATCCCCTCCTGGTGTAACTAAGAAAGATTTGCCTTCAATTTGAAAGTGTCTTTTAGGAATACTTTCCCTATTACTCCTTCTGACAAGAGCTATTTGCTTATCTTTCTTTCTTTGTTCAGGTCTTGATGTTGACCTTTCTTTGCTCCCACTCAGATTGACACATCTAGACGATTCTGGTTTGTCAATTTGTTCTGTATTGTCTTGTTCCTGTGTCTCATAAAGAGAAACAGTGCGGTCAACATCTCCTCTATTAGGAAATTCAATCTCAATGAGTGTTACATCCCTTGATTCTATTTCAATCACCGTTCCATCTTCGTTTTCACCTATGAAAACATATCCCTTTGATTATTCAAAGTACCTTATGAAGATACATTTCTTTTCTCTAGGACCCAACTTCCCATGCTTATGGGAAGTGTCATGGATATACGCAGCTAACTCCCAGGGCCTCAAGATGCTTGGATCTAGTTTGCGTTTTGTCCATAACTCGTAGGGTGTGGAAGCAACTGATTTTGAGGGTACACAGTTAAGTATGAAGGTCACCATTAACAAAGCATCACCCCAATATGAAATTAGCAGGTTTGCTTAAGCCATTATAGACCTAACCATGTCTAGAAGAGTTCTGTTTCTTCTTTCAGCAACTCCATTTGTTGTGGAGTGTCAGGGATAGTCAGTTGTCTAATTATCCCTTTCTCTTCATAGTGCTGTTTAAACTATTCAGATAAATATTCATGACCTCGATTAGTGCATAATGCTTTAATTTTATTATCCATTTGATTCTCTACCTCGTTTATATACCGTCTAAAACACTCAAGAGCTTCAGACTTATGCGAGATCAAATAGACATGACCATATTGTGAAAAATCATCAATAAAGGTAATAAAATACCAAGCTTCGTGTCTCGCCCTCACACTCATTGGACCGTAGATATCAAAATGGATTAATTACAATGGATTTTCAGCTCTTGTTCCCTTACCGAAAGGCTTTCTTGTTGCCTTACTAGCTAGACATTTCTCACATAGTGACATTTTCATATTAGGAATGGCACCTAGCAATCCCTTTTTGGCTAATTTAATCATTCTATTTTGATTAATATGTGCTAGTCTAGCATGCCAGGTGTTTATGTCAACATTATTTGAAGAACAGCAAAGCATTCATTACTATTGAAATCACAACAATATCCAAAACAAAGAACTTTTTAAACAAGAAAGTTGAACCATAACGAACTGAGTTGCTTAAAATGTCTGCAACTTTACCATGAAAGTTTACATCAAACCCAAATTCTAAAAGACATAACTCAGAAACCAAGTTTCGCCAGATGTCGGGAGTATAAAGCACATCATCGAGTATCAAGGTCTTCCTACCACGCAAAGTAAATTTATAGGTGCCCAAACCTTTAACCTCGATCCTCATGTTGTTTCTAACGTAAAGCCACTTGCTTTGATACGGCAACCGACGGTACTCAATAAAGGATCCTCGATCCCTGGTTATGTGGTCTATGGAGCCTGAGTCTATAATCCAAGAAGAAGAAACAGGTTCTATTAGAAAACAGTACTAGAAACATATGAAACATGTGAATTCACATAATCCACTAATACCTTTTCGCTCTCAGCTTGTTTTGAACAGTCACATGTGAAATGGCCCATTCTCTGGCAGGCGAAGCATTTGACCTTCTTTAGGTCTAGCTTCTTCTTCCCACCTTTCTTTCCCTTCTTCTTGAATTGCTTCTTTCCCTCTTTGGGTTGAGGACCACCCTTCTTCCCTTTCTCTTGGAACTTCTTGCCCTTCTTGAAATCGGGCCTTGATTGGAAAGTGCCAGCATCCTCAGTGTAATAAACTTGTCCAGAGGTCTTGTAAGCCTCTAAACGTTCGTCCTCCAGCTCCAAGTGCTTGGCTATATCGTTAAAAGTAACGATGCTTTCATTATGGGTCAGATTGACTTTCATGTGCTCCCAGCTAGCAGGGAGCGATCTGATAACAACCTGTACTTGTTGCTCATCAGACAGGACATGTCCAGCTTCTTTAAGTTCTCTGATCATGTTAGCCATCTCTCTCAGATGTTGCTTCATAGGATTGTTTGGCTTGAGTTTGTAGGCATCGAACTTAATCGTTAACCTCCAAAGTTTAGTGGTAGAAGTACCACCAAACTTGTCCTTCAACGCTATCCACATAGCTTGTGCAGTTTTATGCCTTTCAAACTTGCACATTATGTCATCAGCCATGGCACTCAGAAGCATAATTCTTGCTATGCTATTTTTCTTCTTCCAAACTAGGTAAGCCTCTTGGTCTCTCCTATGTCAGGCTGTATTGCAAGCTTCGGGTTCGACCATTACAGTGGTTAAAGGTTCAACTGCATCTTGTTCCTTCAAGATGTATTGGAGCAATTATGTTCTTGGTTGCCATTTTCAGTTCTGTGACAAATTTATCCCACATTATTCTACGTTCTCTTTAAAAGAGAGACGTACCATAGAACATTTCAGTTATATAGCATAGCGAAGTATACAACATCTTATACTTATATCATCCTTGATCAGAAAGTAATGACACTGCAAGATTTATGGTCAAGAGCATACGTTTGTACCTCCATCATATACAGATACAGGCAATAATCACTATGTCCTATCAAGAATTTTATATAAGCACTTCAAAAATTGTGATTCTTAGAAGTCTTATCTTCTAAAAGCTCCCACTTATAAAAAGCATACATATATTATTCATAAAATAATCATTCAATAATAATTTAGCTAATGTCATTAATGAAATAAATACACTTAGTCTATTTACAATGCATGAAACCACAAACTTAATATAACAAACGTCAATAAAGCGAATACAAATGCATCATTTGATATGAATAATAACATAAAGGTAATCAAGCATTCTTTCCTCAGCTTCCTAAGTTTGCGTGTTTTGGTCATAAAGGATGATACTAAATCTATAGCCCAGATCTAGTAAAATTTCCTTATGGGTTTTCCTTTAGGCCTGCCTCTGACCCTTATTGCTCTTATGTATTCCATTATAACTTTAAGGTAGAATTCGGTATTCTTCTTATTGGTCATGTAATGGATGTAATTGGCGAGCACGTCATTGATACCTTTTATGTTTGTCAGTTTGGCTACATCTCTTTCAGCTATACTCATAGCTAAAGCAGGGGTACAGGGTTAATTCACCTCTTCTCCCTCCTTAACTTCGATTTCATTGGGAAGATCTAGTAAATCATTAAAGATCAAATGAGGTTCAGTGCAGAGGGGTTCAATGGGGAATAAAGATTCTAACTCAAGTCCAGAATCCATTAACTCCTCCGGGTCTTCTTGAGGAACCTCTTCAGGGTCCTCTTCAGGATCCTCATCCTCTAGTTCATATTCTGAAACTGCATCATCCATGTATGAGTATTCCAATGAACCATCTTTCATATTTTCAGTGCTACTAGAAGCCTCTTGCTTCATTTTCACCAAGAACAAAATAATTTAAATTATTTTGAATATTCTGGAATTTATTTCCACATGAAAATACCAGAAAACACATTGAAAATACTCAAAAACGGATCCTTAATTGTCTCTAAAGTTAGCAAATTATATATCACAATGAAGATCTTAATTTTAGAGATTTTTAGAGACAAACTGCACCTTAAAAGGAGCTTCTACGTGCCTACACGTGCCCCAAGTAGATAAAATCCGAGAAAAAAATGAAAAATCGGACCCCACTCGCGTTGTCGGCGCATGTAGTACACGCGTTGCCATGCAGCCAGCCGGTGGCAACAAGCGACGTTCGGCAGCCTCCACGCGCCACCACCTGTCAGGTGGTAGTCCCCACGTGTCCAGATGGTATGCCACGTGGCAGCACGCCCCACGTGGCAATCGGCACCAAATTTTTTTTTTTAAAATTCGTTTTTTTTTAAGTGGACCAGATCCCTCTTTTTTTTTTTTGCTATTTGGGCTCGGCCCATATCTGCCCAACCAAAAAACATTTTTTTTTCTTACAGAAATCTCTGGGCCTTTTTTTTTTTTTGTATTTTGGACCAGTTGGGTTCAGTCTAACCGGTTCCCACCACATTTTTTTTTGTCCCCTTTTTTTTTAAGACTGCAGAAGGGCCAAAACGACACCATTTTGGTCCTGGAGGTCATCTTCCACCTCCAGCTGGGTCATCTTGATCCGGTTTTTGCAGGCGGGTAACCCGTCGGACCTGAAAACTTCTCTTCTTCATATCTTCTCCGTCTGACGTCCAAATTTTGCGTATTTTATATCATTTTCTTTGTTTTTTCATCCTCTACACAATGGGATAGGTTTTGGAGCCTAAAACATTGATTTTAAGCAAACCCAAAAATGAAAAAGAAAGCAACCGAAAACGAATGATGTAGAACATGTTCTATGGAGGCAAAGAAATATCTATCATATCTACTTATAAATATAAGTCAGAAACAATCATACTGGAGTATAAATGGAAGGATTTGCATAGTATATGTGTGAAGCAAATCTCTGGATACTCAGAACCGAAAAGAGAAAAAAAAAAGAACTCTAGAGTGGAAAAACATATGAAAACACAGGCCCACAGAATAACAGTAACAGAAAGATAAACTCGCTTTGATACCAATAATGGGTTTTGAGGCATACCTAGAGTGTCTCAAGTCTCTTCAAATAGCCACGCAGGGATCCAGTCACAACGCGGACCTCGGATTGGTGTTACAACACAAATGCACCGGTGTGGAAAGGAAGAACACAGAGAGCAGGAAAAGGAGAGGAGGAAGGGAGCGGTCTGTTTCAGTTTTTTTCTTATGCGTGTGATGTTAGTCGACTCCTTCGTATATAACGTTTCGCAATACAATCGTCGATATACCGTTCGGCAATAACAGTTTATCCTATCAAATTGCAATTTTAAACAAAATGGGGAAAATTGCAATTGTCGACCTAGATATTCTATTATTTGTACCAGATCCCAAATGTTAATGGGCTTGGCTCCAATCCACCAAGGGTGGACTGGCCCATTTTCTTACACCTTCAAACTACTTATAGTAACAACAAAAATAAATGAGAATAATAATAACAATTCATCCTAATAATGAAAAATGCAAAAATACTGATAAATCCAAATATCCTAGAACTATACTTAATTCATAATTATTTCTTATCCCATTCCATCGCTCTAACTATGAACATCATCTTGAAAAACATATTCTAAATAAGGCCCTCTAACTTCATAGCATCTACCCTTATATGAACATCATAGCCTCTTTTGGTAATACTATCTTTATTTAGCACTGCCTCCTTCGGTCTTTAATATAAGATTTAATTTGAAGTTTGAATTGAAAACTAAATCTTATATTAAGGACCCAAAGTAATGTACAACAACCCAAATTATTGAAGTTAATAAATAACATATAATAGAAGTAAAAAAGAAGAATGAAAATATCCAACCTTCATCTTGATTGAAACTTTTGGTATTGTTGTATCATTATAAATAATGTCTTTTTCAATGTTTATTATTTTATTGTCTTTATTACTCAACTTTATATTTTCATTTCTTATATTTAATATTTTCAGTGCTGAAAAACGCTGGGAAATAAAAATGACTATTAAAAATATCAAACATGAGTACTGAAAATTAAAAAACAAACAATACTGAAGTATTGAAAATCTTGACTAAAAACATTTTAATGTCAATGAGGACCATAGCTTTTCTTTCCCAGGACTTTCAAAATTTTGTGATTCTTAACTGTAATTAATAATTTTTTCAGAAATAATTATGTGAATAGGATATTGGAGAGTCACAAAGTCTAAAGCCTGCTTTCATAATCAAAGAACACATTTACAAAAATATTGACAAATCGCTTCTCAACAAAATTCTTATTAGACAACAAGATTCGATCTTATGACTTTGTGAGATATTGGCTAGATAACTATCGCTAAACCAATCTTTATTAGTAAGAGTAATTAATATTCTTAGAGAATAGTTAATCATCTCCCCTAGATGAAATCATGGAGTTGAACTTTGATTTGCCACGATTTCAATTTTCTTTAGTGAGCCTTGTTTTGGAAACTAAATTGTTACTCGTTAAGACAAATGTTATCAAGTGGTTGGGTCCAACTGGATGGGATCTCGCGCCACCGTTTCCTTTAACACGATTCTTAGATTTGGTTGTCTTTGGAGTACAATTGCATTTAGCAAAACAATTGTGTTTTTGTGTAGTTGCAGTTTTTTTTTGGGGTTAATTTGATTAGTTAATACTTCATGCATGTTATGTCTCAGCTCATTGTGTTTAAAGTTTGGCTTCTGTCTATATGTTTGGTGCTTTCTCCTATTTTGGCTGTGAGCTAGTAAAGAGGTTTGTTTTTTAAATCCTAAATCTAAAATATCAATTTACGTTTTCTTTTAAAGTTAATTTGCAATTTCTTAAGTACTCCCTATTGATATATATATTAAGAAAGTTATATTTAGGAAGTAGTTTCCAATGCAAATTATTATTAAAGTGAAACAAAGCCATGTGCATTTTTTTTTTTACAAAAACTAATTAATTTTTTAAATCTTTACAAATTAATTATTTAACTTGTATATTGAGAATAGAGGGACGATATTAGTAGTTTGATGTGATGACTTTCTTTGTTTTTTCATTCATTGTCCATAACTATTCTACGTCATAAAGGCAAAAACCTACAAATTATCGCCTATTCATCTCTTTGTAACCTCCACTTTATTGATTAACATAGACAACTTTAAATTTGGGTCATATCCACTTGCATGGGTCGCTGGCAACCAAAAAAAAAAAAATCCCATTGTATGGCTCATTTCATATTTAAAACAATAACTACCTTTTAACTACCTTTCAAGTTAAAGACAACACGTTTTAGCTTGAGTTGAGATTCAATTGTTGACACGAGATATAATTCCCCCAGATTTAATTTTAGATAACTTAGGTTTATTTTTTTCCCCTTTTTAAAGTTATTTTTTTAAAACAAGTTACTTAGAGGATTAGCTTTACAAGATTAGCTTTACTTTATAATTTGCACGTGTTAAGATAATGATATTGTTTTGCTAAAAAAAGGATAATGATATTAAATATCATGAGATTTACAAATTAACTTTATTATTCATAGCAAATTAAACTTATGATTTTAGTTCGGGCTTTTAAGTCCCCAAACAATATTAATAATATTGAATGACAGGTAGTTATTCAGCGAGAAAATAACACGTCGGTAGTTATCAACTTATCATTATCAAGAATTTTGCTTGCTGTCCGAATAAGGAAATTCAATATGCAAGGCTGCATGTCCACTGTTACTTTTTTTGTTTTCTTTCAACTGAACGAGACTTCGGTGAAGTAGTTCCAAGTCAATTTACAACAATTATGTCACATTAATTGTGCAGCTCCTGTTTTCAATTTGTTAGGTGAGGTAGGTGGCATATTATGCTGCATTAAGGTCTACATTTGTTTTTTTTTTGAAAGTTTTTATTTAGTAGTGATGGGCATTCAAAAAAAATTGGATGCAAATTTACCTTATTAAAAGTTTAAAAAACTTGTAAAAAAAATCACCGACATAAAAAAATTATAAATAAGAACCCATTACAAAATTAGTATGGGTTTGACAACAATTTTTATTAACGGGTCCCTTTGGGCAATTTTTTAATTTTCAGGATTTTTTTTGTGATTTTTCTTAAAAGTCTAAAATCATAGCAATGAAAACTAGTGTTGACCATTAATATATTTAATGATAGGAGGTAAAATTGCTATGATTTTAAACTTCCGTGACAAATTTGTACCTAAAAAAACTTTTTGGTGCCTAATGCTCTTAGATAAAATCTCCTGGGTTTGCATCTTAACCTTATTATTGTTAACTATAATTATCATTAATATTACTGTTTCAAGTTTTTATTTTGTAATAAATCAAATTCGTATTAAAGTAAGGAAAAAAAGATACCTCAGTTATAGAGCAGAAGAAGAAAAGGACAAACTAAAGGAGAAGAAGGAGGAAGGGGAATAGCAGTAACATGATTAATACAAGGAAATAATGCGAAGAGAGAATAATTTGCAAAATCACATATGTCGGTGGGCTAAGATGTCTTTAGAGAGAAATAATAACAGCAGTAACTCCTGTTTCACGAAGTAAATATGTAGTGAGTCATGATCTCCTAGAAGGCCAGTTGGTTGAATACTACAGCTAAGACATACTTTTCAATCGCCCATTGGAGGGTCAAAAATAAACTTTAGATGATTTAAATTGTCTTATTAAAACTAATATAATACATACATATATAACTCTTAATCGAAACTTACTTTTAAAAAACAGGGAATGTAGTGGGGAAGCCACAAAAACATAGGGCAGGCCATAAGAGTGAGGAATTTGAATCCACCCTTCTTTTTCATAAGAAGAATGTAATGGGGGACCATGAAGAAATATACGATGACAAATAGTGGATTTATGCCTTTTTTGCTTGCATAGTAGAATTGACCAGCTTTCCTAAAAGAGAGATAAAGAGCTTGATAGGGACAGAAAAGCATTTATGTGGTGAGCTTGCCTGTTGCTTGAGTTGCTTCGATTGGAGGCTAATTAACTGAATGGTAAAGAACCAATTACTTCCTTCATTACTTTAGGTTGAGTAGCAACTGTTTCCCAGTGAAGATCAACGTTTCTCCTTTGCCAAGTTGTGTTGACGAGTTGCAGCAGAGTTGTCATTAACCAATTTTGGAAGTCATCAAAGTTCATTTTAGGAAATTTGATAGAGAAACAACCGATCCAAATGGAGCGAGTGTAAAGGGAAGAGAAGAAAAGGTGGGCTAGAGTTTCCTTGCATCTATAACCAAAGAGACATAAGCCACACAAGTTTAGACGTTAGCGCCTAAGGATATCAGGGGATAGAACAACTTGATGGAGAAGCTCCCAGATAAATAGTTGTAATGGCCCTAAAAATAAAATAGAATAATTATATCACTTCTAGTTAATATTTTATTTATTTGGTGAAATTATGCATTCAAGGGATTTAAAGTACATTGAAGGGATTTTAAGACAGATTATGAATATTTTGTAGAATCTTTTGCAACATCAAATTTTCATAATATACAAGAGCAATTTTCATAAATTGAAAGAAATGCTTTTGCATAAGAATGTTAGCACCTTTATGAGAGGGACTAGGCACAAAGCACCTATCATTCATTTGCTTGAAGCTGCAACTGTTATTCGATGTCTTTGTGCTGCGTCTGTTATTTGTAACCTCTGAGCTATGCCTGTTATTTTTAGCCTTTGAGTTGAGCCAACTATTTGCAGCTTATGAGCTGTGCCTGTTATACATAGCCTTGGAGTTGTTCCGATTACAAAATAAACATATGATGCTACCATGAAAAATAGGAAAAGAATAATTATTTTAAAAAAGAGAAAAAGAATTTAAAAAGGCTTAAATTAACGTGATAGGAGTAAAAGTGGAATCTTACGTGGCATCCAACAAGGCATTTAAGGAGGCGACCAATTCCTACGTGGCAACCATCGTAGGTAGCACCTACAATCAACAAGATGTTGTCCACGTTTTCGAAGAAGATTCTAAGCCAGCCCAATATCCTCTTCCTCTTCAAGACACCATGGGCCCAACCACTAGATGTCCATTAAAGAGTAGGATTTTCAAAAGATATTAAGGCTTCAATATCTCAAAGGCCTGTAGTATTAGTATACACGTTGAGGATGCAAATGAGGCCTTCTTGCTTCTTTGATAAAAGTCACATTTTATTAAGTGATAAAACGATTACAGGAAAAAGGCCCTCTTATCACCACTATAGAAACAAGCTTTTACATCGCCTTTTTACATACCATCATGCAAAAAAGGCGGTCCCATTTGTTAGCAATTTCGTAAATGAATTCAAATTTTTCATCTTAGTTGTCCAAATAATCATTGTGGAAAGTGTTACAACATAGTAAAAAATAGAACTGTAAAGTTACCGCTTGGCCTTTAATATTGTTTATATAAGCAACGACCGTTATGAGTTAGCACTTTTTTGAAAAAAAAAAAAAAACGCTAACTAGCCCTGACACTCTACAGTTTCACTTTTCCTTTCATTTTCCCTCTCATCCATGAAATCTCTCTTCGCTCCTTTCTCTATAAACTTCTCATGGCATTTTTGGCATATCAACGACATTTCCCACCATTGTCGAGCACTTTGCTGTCATTGTTGAAGTTCACTCCTTCTCCTTTGCTTTCCATCGTCACCTTCGCATGTGGTTGGCTTTCTCCTCTCATTTTCTCTTATAAAGCATTGATTATCTATTGTGTTTGCTACTTTTAGACTTTTGAGTATTCATTTTTTAACTCTAAAGACACGTTTTTGGCAATGTAATTGAGTTTTGTTTAGTTTAATGTTGTTACAAAATCTGTTACGCGAGATTTGAATCCAATTGTATGAAGATTGATTTTGGATGTTGGTAGTTCAGAGTTCCTTGAATTAAGTATTTTTTGATTTAATTAGTCTTTCAATAATATTTTTGTTTCTATTCATCACCACCTGTATATTTTTTAGTACTATTGTCAACTGGGGAGGGTAGAGTGCGAATACTATGTAATATGTATGAAATAATTACAACAAAGATGATTAAGAACTTTCACCCTGTAATTATATATATATTCCTACAGTCCTTAATATAAAACCTATTTAACTAATTTGATTAGATTAAAAAAATTAGGTAAGTTAGTTAATTATAAAAATATGACATATTTTTCCTGAAACACCATAATCATCTTCCTTAATATTCTCCCTCCTTCTTCTATTTGATTGTGATTGAAGGAGTATACATAGGGATAATTTAGGAAAAATTGATAAATATGATAAATAGATCTTATATTTAGGACCAAAATCAACTCAATAATTACATGTTATATTAAGGACCGGAGGAGTATATACAATATATGATTTTACTATTGTGCTTGTATATTTTGATAACTAATTGTTTGTTTTGCTTTCATTTTAATTTTCAGATGTTTGAAAACCAAACCCCTTAAGCATTTTCAGTTTGGCCGAAAAGGTTCCCTAGGGTTCCAAAAATTCTATTTTTAATTTTAATGCTTCCAAACACATGTTTCCACATATCCCTACACAAATTCTCCTCATAAACTCATTGAAAACATCAAAACAACAAAAATCAAACCTAGGATAGCATACCAATCTTGGCTGAACAGTATCTTCTAATTACACAAGTTGAAATCTTTCAAATAACAAGGTTTAATCATCATCAAACAACCATTTCCTATTCTTTAATTCATTTATCAACTTAATATCAATCATAATCCATCAAAGACCATTCCATGCAGCACTAACACTTAGAGTTTTCAACCGTCAAACTCTACAAAAACCAAATTTAAAACCATTAATCTATAGAAAATCAAACACTAGATAGGATAATCATGCTTTTACCTTGATTAAATACTTGAATCACCTTGTTTTTGCCTTGTTCTTTCTCTTCTCCTTCTCTTATCCCTCTTGGCTGAAAATGTTCTGCCTCCAAGCTCTCCCAAACTAGCCAAAAAAGTGACCCGAGAGGAGAGGAGATGGTATTTATAAAACTACCCCAAGTCTTGATTAAGTAGTAACCTAACTACCTCAAGTCTTGATTAAGTCGTAACCTAAGTTACCATTGATTTTTACTATAGGACACTTGGCCCAATTTATTCTCTTCTCCTCTTTTTCATGCACCATTTGTCCCCTTAGGTATCCTCCAAATTGAATGAAGGTGCCACCTTATGAGACACATAAGCTCCTATGTGTAAAAATCTTCATATTTTATTCAAAATTCCAATCTTCCAATTTTATCCTTCAAAAAATTATATTATTCCATTTAGGTTCTCATGCTACTCAAATGGTGCCATTTAGGTCATAAAAATAGGGGAAATTTTGGCCCCACCAAGCTTATGATTATTGCACTGTATAATTTCATGATATTAGTTAAATTTTTCTTGGATCCTATTAAATTCATTGTCTCTAAAAATTAATTTTCTTATACCAATAGCTTCCTTTTAATGAGAAGAGTTTTCATAATTTTCTCATATTTTATTTTGTCCTATAACTCCTTCAATTGAATTTTTCCTGAAATCGGCTCTTTACCAATATAATTCTAGCTTTAAATAATTTAAAGCTAACTTCTACTTCTTTAGAGGTTAAGAACAATTTTAAAATTCATAATAACCTTTCAAATAATTTTACTAATTTTTCATGAATTATTGAGGCTCCTATATATTATAAATAATTCAATTTGACTAATTTTTCTTAATTAGCCAAAATTCTAAGAAAATACAAAAAATTTCAAAATAATTTATTTTCACCTTATTTTTATTTTTTAGGCCTCAAATACTATTATATACCTTTTATTATATTTTTCATGATTTTCTGAGAACTTTTTAGAATTTTGGGTAAACATTTCCACTATGTTTAATATTGACCAGATATTTTGAAAATGACAATCCGGTCTCCAGTTTGATTTCAGTTCAAAAATTGTGTCGTCTATCTGTTGGCTACCCTACTTGACCCGTAGCCTATTTTATACTTGTCACATTTTGATGATTTTAACCCTGAGGATGAGGGAAATAAAATAGACTGAGGGTCATTTGGCGTAGAAAGGACATTGATGACACAAGTTTTGAACTGAAACCCAGGCAGTGTCCAAACTGATATTTTTAAAATATTAGATAAACAAAGAATTGGTTGGAAAACTAGGATAGAAATTACTAAAAATCCCCAAAAAATTATGAAATATAGAATTAAGAGTATAGAATAGTATTTGAGGCCTCAGAAGTGTTAACAAGAGGAAATTAATTTAGTATAAAATTTTTTGTATTTTCAAACAATTTTGGCTGTATTGAGTAAAGGTAGCCAAAATTAATTATTTAAAATATCTAGAGGCTTCAATAATTCTCAAAAAAATAGAAAAAAATTATTTGGGAGATTATAATAATTTATAAAATTATTTCCAACCTCAGAAGGTAAGAGGTTAGCTTTAGTAATATTTAAAGCTTAATTTTTGTTGGTAGAACAGTGATTCTGGAAGAATTGGAATTTAAAGAGATATAGGGTGAAATAAACTTTGAGAAAAATCATAGAAATTACTTACAACAAAAGGAGGTTATTGGGATATTGAGATGAATTTTTGGAGGCATTGGATTAGATAGGATACAGGAAAAATTTGTTCAACCAAGCACCGGTACTTAGGGGAATGATAGGATACTTAGGGAAGTGAAATGGATAAGCGGAAGCTTCACTTAGGCCTAAAAATTTAAACTTTTTCTTTAATTCCTAGGTTACTATTCACTATGCATTTTTTCAGATTACAGGTCCCACTTCAAAAAATCATAACTAATTCGACAAAAATCGTATGAGGTGCTCCAACTTTTTACTCGAAGCTCTTTCAATGCTCTTTAAGGTAAAAATATCAAACTAGACTTATCTCATGCCAATTCATACAGTTTAATCCATAAATATTACTGTTTATTTGGTAAATTCTAGAACTTTCAATTTCTTGTCTCAACTTTAAAAATTCGTATATCTTAGTATACACGTCCAAATAAGGTAAAATACCTATATAATTAAAGCCTAGGATATGCACAATAAGTCTGTCAAATTTCATGGATAAACTCATTCATTTAGTAGGTCAAACTAGAGCTCAAAACTGACTACTCTAGGACCTATGTTTTTCTCTCTGCCTTTTCTTGCTTTAACTCTTTTATTGCTTTGGCATGCATAACTTGGGTTTACTCGTTCTCGTTCATTCTCATACAATTCCATTCATGCCATAGACAATCTAATAAATCACATTGCATCATTGGCATCCATGAACATACTTTACATAATAGGAGAATTATACATTAATCCTCAATCTTATTCATTAACATCAATAATTCTCCTCTTTCTTCTCCTTCCTTCTTATGGAGTCATTGCCCATCATTGATTGATCTAAATGGTTGACTAGGTAGGGGTGAGATTTGAGAAAATCTCAGTAGCAAATACCATATTACTCATGCTAGATGGATGCTAGTGCATTATATGCAATTTACTTATTCCCTTGTTAATTAGTGACATATTGGCATGCTTAAAGCTACCTTCTTAATGCATGGCCATGGAGACATAATCTACTCATCATAAATAGCAATTACAGCAGCCAAAACATGTCACAACAACATTTAAACATCATGTACATAACAATACACAAGCATACACCATCAAGCAATGATAATAGGTAAGTTTACTATGTTGTACTTCAAGTTTTCCTCTTGCTTTTCCTTTGACTCCCTTGACTTCCCAACAATGAGAGCTTTCAAGCAATATCATCAACATCTTCTTGGATGTTTCAAGGTCCTAAACATAGCCATGTTGGTCATACAATCTATTAGGACCAAGAGATTACACAAAGTTCAAGACTAGCTCTCTTGAACTTAACCTGTTCTCTTAATTTTTGGATTAGTGTTCTAGCATTGTAACATTTGTTCTTTTAGGTCAATCCTACACAATTTTTCCTAGAAAATCCAAATATGAGCTCAATTCATGAAAATCCAACTCCTTCTGTTCCAAACTGTTTTGGTTGAGAGGGAGGATTATAAAATCCTAACTTTCTAACTTTGATTCTAATGCTTCTAAAGCTTGTGCTTTAGTACTCAATTTTCCATTTTAAAACCATTAGAATCTTTAGAATCATCAAAATCACATCCTAGGATACCAAACCTAATCTGACCAAACAGCACACACAACAACTATATCATATAATCTTTCAAATATCAACACAATACCACTTGAAACAAGCTATAACCAATGACTTTCAACTAGATTTAACACCAAAACCATCTTCTCCTAACCCTACATCATTTTAGCCAGCACCTCTCTCTTGGGAAACAACATTTTCCAACCATCTAAAGCAAGAAATAAGGTAGAACAACCTACTAACCTTGGATCCAAGATTGGATGATCAAAAGTAGTGTCTTCCTCTTGATTGCACTTTAAGAGTCAAAATGTCTAGGTTGGCCAAAATGGTCTTGCAAGAGGGGGGAGGGGTTCTATTTATAAGCCAAGCCTTAATCCTTTGCCATCCAAGTTTACCTAAATTACAATGCTTAGGTGTCACAATCCTACGCAATCTTGGCTAATTTCCATCTCTAAATTAAATCCAAACTTAATTAAAATGCAAGAGGATCAAAATTCAAAATACTCTCCATAGGGATCTTGAGAAGTAGTGCAATATAGGCCAAGTAAAAAGCAAGTGTACTTTTATGCGCTTTATACTTTATCAGTACACTTTATCGATCCCTTTTCTCAATTCTGATCTCCTAGAGGACTGAAATATTTGTCACATCAATTTTATCTTATTCTACTACCTCTTTTTTCCTCTTTAATGCCTTCACATGTGTCATAATTACCTCACATGATGCATTAATGAGCCATCATTACTTTTGTCTTTTCTTTCGATATTTTTCTATTTACTTGGATTTTGTTTATCGGGGTTTCTTCATCGCTGTTTGGAGCTCTAAAAATTATTCTATCTAATCCAAGAATTCTTTTTACCTATAGAGAAAATCTATGAATTTTCTCAAGCCATGACTCATACTGTAGGCCCCACTTAAAAATCATTCTTTAAAATGCCTTTTTATCAGCATAATCGGCTTTGTATTTTATTAAAGCCATTCAACCGGCCTTCTGGGAGCGGGACTAATTTTTTAAATTAGTAAAACCTTCTAAATATTTAAACTTATTTTTTTGTATATTTTTTAGGTCTCTTGCTATCTCAAATAATTACTTCAAATGGTATACTTTTTACCGGTCATAATCTTATAAATTCCATTTAAGTTGCCTCAGGGATATTTTCATTATTTCTCTTTATAAAAGAGTCTTAGAATAATATTTTCTATTTTTTGGGATTTTTCTAAAGTTTTCTGTATACTTTCCATTTTTACCCCTATTGGCGGTAACTTTCTAAAATTACAATTTAGTCCTTACCTGGAATTAACCTCATAAAACATCTCTTTGAGACTTCTAACTTAACCTTTAGCTTGTATATAGCCTCTTTTCTCTTTCTAGGCCCTTAAGACTCTCCTGGAACCTCAACATTACTTATATGTTTGCCCTCAACAACTTTCTTACTTTGCAGTTTAGTTCCTAAAATTGCTTTCACTTTCTTTCTTATTTTTAAGACTTCTGCTTCGAGGGGCCTAATAGCCTACCTATTTTGGGCTACTCCTAGGACTCCTAGGGCTAAAATTTGAGATGTGACAGGTCTTTAGTCGATATTCTAGGCTTAAATGCTTTTATTTGGACTCAGAATTTTGTCAATAGAGGGTGCTAAGCCCATGAGGCAGTCACAAAGAAGGTTAAATCCCTTAATCCTTAAGTTAGTAAGAAAGGAAGTGACTAAACTTCTTAGCGTAAGAATTATATACCTGATTTTAGACAGTAAATGAGCTAGCCTAGTGTATATAGTACCCAAAAAAGAGTGGTATAGTTATAACAAAAAATGAGAAAAATAAATTAATGCCAACTAGGATGCTAAATCCATGAAAGGTATGCATTAATTATAGAAAGGTAATGATGCAACATGAAAAGATCTTTTTTCCTTACCCTTCATTGACCAAATGCTTGAAAAATTAGCTGGAAAAACTAATTATTACTCGGTGAATTTTTAGGTTATTTTTAGATTCCTATAGCACCTGAAGATCAAGACAAGACAACTTTTACTTATTCATATGAGAATTTTTCTTACGGAAGAATGCCCTTTGGATTGTGTAATGCTCTCAAGACATTTCAAAGGGCTATGATGGCCACATTTAGTGACTTTCTGGGGTCATCTATGGAAGTTTTCATAAATGATTTTACTGTGTATGGTGATGATTTTAATCCTTGAAAATTTTGGATAAAGTTTTAGTTAGATGTATAGAAAAGAATCTCATCCTAAACTTTGGGAAGTACCATTTCATTGTTGAACAAGGCATAGTATTAAGACATCTCATTTCTAGGAAAGCATAGTGGTAGATTGATTGAGCTCAAGATATTATTATCTTTTCATTACATTAACCATGATTTTGTGGTATTTTCTGGCCCTTTTTAATGATAATTGTGCTGAATTTAGATTAAGAGTCATTACTTTAAGTTAGTGTCATTTTGAGGATTAAATTGTCATAATTGGTTATTAATTGGACTCAATTGATTTCTAGGACAATTGATATTTCAATTTGTTGCTTTCTATTGTAGGACATTAAAGATTGGGACCAGAATTGAAGAACTCAAGGCACAAGAAGCAAGAAAGGATCCTCTGCCTAAGTTTGCCGCGGCACACATCTGACTTCGCCGCGGCGAAAATCATCAGTTGAAGCAATGCTCTCTGCCATGTTTCGCCGCGGCGAACCTCTCGTATCAGCAAATCTTAGACCCGACCATTTCGGGAAATTTTGACCTACCCATCCCCAGAAACCGACCCATGGACGCAATTTTCGGGTTAGAAACCCTATTTGGGTATGATGAGGTCAGACTCTCATTATTCAGCCTCCACCTACGTTTCTTTCATCCTTTTCTCTCATCTTCCCCTCAGAAACCCTAATCCCATTTCCATTTCTTCCATCTGCTACTGCCATGGCTGAAGAACAATACCTAGTTGGAGTTGATTCAAGAGTTATGACGAGCTAAGCTTCTCAACTCTTGAATATGGTGGAAGAAGCATGAGTTCCAAGAGCTTCAAAGGGGAGTTAGCTTCATCCATAAGTTCTAGTTCTTATTTATGAATTTCTAGGTCTTAGGATTTGTAAATTTGGGCTGAACTATTTTGATTATGGTTGTAATCAATTCTGGATGATTATCTTGTGTATTGGACTAGTTGATGTTGAATTTGAGCTTCAATATATGTGGTTACATGTATGTTTCTATGCAACTCTTTTGATACTCTCTTTCTTGCATGGTATTGTGTGATTGTTGAGTTAATCTAGGCTTGCATTTAACCAAGTGCATTAATTGATCTTAATACACACACTAAGTGAGCTTAATAGGATCTTATGAAATGGGTACCATTGATTAAGATCCTAGACTTAAAGAGTTCTTTAAGGTTTTTCATTTAGAAAACTTGGTGATTTTACTCCCAAAATTATTTTGAACTATGATTGCTTCAAAGCCATGTTCAAGAGATTACATATCCTTAATTTCCACTACATTACTACTATCTTAGAAAAATCCAAAAACATAGTAACTTAGATTTGATTTAATTGCATTTAGTTTTGGCATTTCATTAATTGTTTAAAACCCAAAAACCCCCTTTTCATTACTCTGCATAACATTTAGTCTAACCTAGATAACTAACTAAGGCTCCCAAAAGAGAACGACCCGAGTTTGCATTACTGCATAGCTTGGATAAATTTTTGAGTGAGAACCTCTAAGCGAACGATAAGAAAGGCTCTCTTTCAAGTGGCGCCGTTGCCGGGGAGCCAAGAAATTGGTTCTCTAGGTTAGCTTGTGCTATTTGATTGTGAATTGAAGTTTTGATCTTTTTGGGTAGCATTTAGGGTAGTTTAGTTGCATATTTGTTCATAGTATAGGTTTTCATCTTGCATAGCATCAAAATTTTTGGAAATACAAACAAATATACTGATTTTCTTGATTTTCAGCATCTCTCACGTTGCATCAGTGGAGTCCAGTGTCTGATAAGCATTCTGTCAACTTTCGCCGCGGCCAACATTCCCTTTCGTCGCGGCCAACTGTTCAAATTACTGAGGGAACCCTCTCGGGATACTTTCGCCGCGGCCAACCTGTTATTTTTTCGCGGCCAACTCTTTGAAAAACCGAAGGATTTCTCTCGGGATTCTTTTCGTCGCGGCCAACTCCCTGCAATCAGATATCTGGTCGCCTCTGCCAACTTTCGCCGCGACCAACATCTTATTTCGCCGCACCGAACCATTCTGAAAATTTTTAAACTTACACTTTGCTTCTTTATCTGTGCATACATACTCATACCCACCCATACATACTCATACTCATCCATACACTTGCATTCATCACATTGCATGCTTTTAGTTGACTTTGTGTGCTGCAAGTCAATTTTGTTTGCTCTTTCTCTTGTGACTTTTATCTTGCATGCCACGGAAAACAAAACTTGTGCCCTATAACCCTGAGATTGAGAGAAGACTCAGAGAGATAAGAAGAGAGAAAAGAATTGAGGGGACAAGTGAGTTGGTGATTGAGCAAGAGAATATTTCTGTGGAATCTAGCCTATCTAGTAGTGAGAGTGAACCTACTGACCAAGAGATAATGGCTGAATTACCACAAAACCAACCTCATCCTAACCCCAATGCCAACCAAGTGAGGAATGGAGGCAATGGAGGAAATGGAGAACAAGAGAGAGTAGGAGAAAATAATGGAAACCCTAGGAGAAGAACAATTAGAGAAGCCACAACTTCTGATGTAAATTTTGATCCTTTTACTACGGCTTGTCCAAATTTTGAAGTTAACTTTGAGATTAAAGGTTTATTGATTAACTCTCTTCCAAAATTTCATGGCTTGACAGGAGAAGACCCATACCTCCATCTGCAATCTCTTTCCATGATTTGTCAGAGTATGAAGCCTGTGGGAGCATCATTGGACCAAGTGCTATGGAAGGTTTTTCATCTATCCTTGGAAGGCAAAGCTAGGGAATGGTACATGAGCCTCCCAAGACATGTAGCTGATGCATACCACAGTTGGGGGAACTTAAGGAAGGCATTTTGGAGAAATACTTTCCGGCTTCTCGTACTTCATCAATGAGGAAGGAGATTTATTCTGCCAAGCAAGACTACGATGAATTACTAGAATAGATTCCAGGACCTACTTTCAAGATGCCCACATCATCAAATTCCAGATGAACAACTGGTGCATACTTCTATGATGGGTTGAAGAACCAAGAGAAGGGTATGTTGGATGCTGCATCGGGAGGATCTTTGATAGACTCCACTGCTAAGGAGGCTTGGGATTTGATAAAGAAGATGGCCCTGAATCATCAACAACATGGTGTGAGAGATACTAGAGGAGTACATGAGATGGGAGCTGCTTCGGTGCACAGTAGAAGAATGGACGCTTTGGAATCAAAAGTAGATTCTTTGGGAAGCCAAGTGACATCTCAATTGTCTTTGATCACTGCTGAATTGAAGAATATGAGTGTGCATCGCCCATCCGCTCCTATGGACATTACAGCGCCTAGTTGTGAAACATGTGGATCAGTCATGCATATTTCTAGCGTTTGTCCGGGCCGTTATGAGGAAGTGTCTGCAGTCTTCCAAGGCCGCCCAAATCAAAAGTGGGATCCCTACTCCAACACTTACAATGAGGGATGGAAATCAAACCCTCGATTGGGCTGGAGGAATGATGATAGTAGACCTCCAAACAGATTTCAGAAGAGTGGAGGAGCTGGTCCATCTTCAAACCAGTTCCAAAACCAGTCTCAAGCCTTGGCGGTCCCACCTAAGGATGAAACAAATCAACTCCTACAAAATATGATGGCTTTAATGAAGGAAGAAAGGGCTGCCAACGCTACTCAGTTCAACTCCTTAGCTTCACTAATTCAACAAGACTCATCCAAGAATGATGCTAGATTTAGTGCTTTAGAAAAGAGAATGGAGCAATGGGAGACTAAATCTGAAAACATTAACTCCTATGTACTCAGTTATCCAACAACATGAGTGAGCAACAAGCAAGGAGCAGTGGCACAATCCCCTCCAACACGGTTATCAATCCTAAGGGCTTGAACGCTATCACCCTTAGGAGTGGGAAGCAAGTGAAATTCAGAGAAGAGGAGGATGAAGTTATAGAGGAGGAGATCTTGTGTGATGAGCTGCCACAAGCACATTCAAAAGAGAAGCAGTCTGAAAGCTCCAAGGAGAAGAGGCTAAAGCTGAAAGAAGCCTCAAAAGAACATGATGGCAAGGGGATAACTGTGAAATCTGAGCCAAGCAATCATGGAGCCTCAAGCAAGGAAGGTAAGGAGGTAAACATCAATGAACTACCTTTCCCTAATGCTTATTTGAAAAATGTGAAAATGGGTAAGGAGAGGCAAGATCATGAGTTGCTTGAGACATTTAGGAAAGTAGAAGTGAATATACCCTTGCTTGACCTGATTAAAAAGATTCCTAAGTATGCTAAGGTCTTAAAAGAATTATGTACTCAAAAGAGGAGATTTAAACCTAATGAAAGAGTCCAATTACCCTCTAATGTGTCTGCTTTGTTTAAACCCCAAATTCCTGTAAAGTGTCAAGACCCTGGATCTTTCACTATCCCTTGCACTATAGGAAAGGTTACTATAGGGGGAGCCTTGTTAGATCTAGGTGCAGCCATTAATGTCATGCCTAAGTCCGTATACACCTCTCTAGGAGTCAAGACTCTTAAGTCTACCACTGTTGTGCTCCAACTAGCTGATAGGACTATTAGGTATCCTGAGGGCATTATTGAAGATATTTTAGTCCAAGTTAAGGGATTGGTGTTTCCTGCTGATTTTTATGTGCTTGACATGTCTTCTGAACGTGTGAATGATGCTACACTCATCCTTGGTCGACCTTTCTTAAGGACTGCTAATACCATGATTAGCATGAAAGAGGGCACCATAACTATGGAGGTGGGTGATAATAAAGTTTCTTTTAACATGTATGAAGCAATGAAACATCCTTATGAGGACTATTCACTTTTGGGGGTTAACATGATAGACATTGCTGTTGAGGATGCATGCACTGAAGTTGAATTGAAAAATGACTCTTTCTATTCTGATATTTATACTGATGAATCTAATGATGAGGATGAATCCATTTCTTCTTTTTCATCCTTTACTCTACACCTTCTTCTTGCTCATGTGGTGGTAAAGTTACATGCCTCGATTGCACTGTGTTTAATTGTATGCTTTCCATTCCACATGCATTTTCTGTTTCCTCCCTTGACTCCAAAGTAGACTTTGATTCCTCTATTATCAATGATAATTCCCTTGGGGAAAGGTTTTCTGTTGCTATTTCAGATATGGAAGAAGAAGTCATGGAGAAGTATCTCTCCAAGGCGGTTGCTGTAGATCAACTAGAAGTTGGTTCAACGCTTGGAGAGGAAGCTATCTGCAAGGTTGAGGAACTCTCACTGGTTGAAGGAAAGGGGAGTAATCTTTTCTCTCTTGAACTTCATAAACTGATTCCCTCTATTGTGCAACCACCTACTCTTGAGTTGAAACCCCTACCCCCTACTGTGAAATATGCTTTTCTAGAGTCTGATGAGCGATTACCTGTCATTATAGCTAACTCCCTGTCTAAGGTTAGGAAGAAAGACTCCTTACTGTATTGAGAGAGCATAAGAGGGCTATTGGGTGGACTTTAGCGGACATTCCTGGAATTAGTCCAGCCATTTGCACACATAGAATCTTGCTTAGTGAAGGTTCAAAATCAGTGAGACAACCCCAGAGAAGACTAAACCCCCTGATTCTTGATGTGGTTAAGAAGGAAATTACCAAACTTCTAAGTGCTGGGATCATCTATCCCATATCTGATAGTGAGTGGGTTAGTCCAATACATGTAGTGCCTAAAAAGAGTGGGGTTACTGTTGTTAGAAATGATAGGGATGAGCTTATTCCTACAAGAGTTCAGAATTCCTGGCATGTGTGCATAGATTATAGAAAACTCAATGATGCCACACAGAAAGATCATTTCCCTCTTCCTTTCATAGACCAGATGCTTGAGAGACTTGCAGGCAAATCTCATTACTGTTTTCTAGATGGTTTCTCTGGGTACTTTCAAGTACCTATTGCACCGGAGGACCAAGATAAAACCACTTTCACATGCTCTTTTGGTACCTTCGCCTATCGAAGGATGCCTTTTGGGTTATGTAATGCTCCAGGACTTTCCAACGTTGTATGATGGCTATATTCTGTGAATTTTAGAGGAATGTATGGAAGTCTTTATGGATGATTTTACTGTTTATGGTGGTTCTTTTGATGATTGTCTTGCTAGTCTTGAAAAAGTTTTAAAAAGATGCATTGAAAAGAATTTGATTTTAAACTTTGAAAAGTGTCATTTTATGGTCAATGAAGGGATAGTGCTAGGGCATTTGATTTCTAAAAAGGGAATTGAAGTTGATAAAGCTAAGATTGAGGTTATATCTTCTTTGCCTTATCCTGCTTGTGTTAAAGATATTAGATCATTTTTGGGTCATGCGGGATTTTATAGGCGGTTTATAAAAGATTTTAGCAAGATTGCTTTACCTCTCTCAAAGCTTTTACAAAAAGATGTGAAATTTGATTTTGATGATTCTTGTAGAGTTGCTTTTGATGATTTAAAGTCTAAACTCATTTCTCCTCCTATTCTTGTTGCACCTAACTGGACTTTGCCCTTTGAAATTTCATGTGACGCTTCTAATTTTGCTGTAGGAGCTATGTTAGGCCAAAGGGAGGAGAAGCTCTCAAGAGTCATTGCCTATGCTTCGAAAACACTGGATGCAGCTCAAGTCAACTATACAACAACAGAAAAAGAGCTATTTGCAGTTGTTTTGCTTTAGAGAAGTTTAGGCCTTACTTGTTAAACTCTCATGTGACTGTTTTCACTGATCATGCAGCTGTTCGCTATCTTCTTAAGAAACCACAATCGAAGCCAAGATTGATTAGGTGGACATTACTTCTTCAGGAATTTGACATTGAAATAAAGGATCGAGCAGGGGCTGAGAACCATGTAGCCGATCACTTAAGTAGGCTACCTGATGATACACGGGGAGTAGACTCTTCTGAACTCACCTGTGATTCCTTTCCTGATTCAGTATTATGTGCCTTAGCTGTTAAAGAGCCTTGGTATGCGCATATTGTTAATTATCTTATAACTGGACTCACCCCTCCTTTCATGTCTAAATTTCAGGCACAAAAACTTCGAAGCGAATCGAGACACTACATTTGGGATGCCCCTCACTTATGGCGGATATGTAGTGACCAAGTTATAAGAAAGTGTGTGCCTAGTGAAGAGTTTGAGTCTATCATTGCAGCTTGCCATTCAATGGTTTGTGGTGGTCATTTCAGTGCAAGGAGAACATCTAGGAAGATTCTAGATTCTGGTTTTTATTGGCCAACCCTTTTTAAAGATTCTTATGACTTTTGTCGGTCCTGTGACAAATGTCAACGTTTTGGAGGGTTAGGTAAAAGACACGAAATGCCTCAACAACCTTTACTTTTTTGTGAAATTTTTGATGTTTGGGGAATTGATTTCATGGGTCCCTTTCCTCCGTCCTTTGGTTTTATATACATTCTTCTAGCTGTTGATTACGTTTCCAAATGGATAGAGGCTGTACCTACTAGGAAAGATGATGCCCAGGCGGTCTCTAAGTTTCTTAAGTCCAACATTTTCTGTAGGTTTGGGATTCCAAGGGCTGTGGTGAGTGATAGAGGTACACATTTTTGTAATAAGGTAGTAGATAACTTGTTTTCTAAATTTGGTGTCACCCACAAAGTCTCCACTGCATATCACCCCCAAACCAATGGCCAAGCTGAAGTTTCAAATCGAGAGGTAAAACAAGTACTGGAGAAGATAGTCAAACCATCCAAGAAAGATTGGAGCCTAAGATTAGAGGAAGCATTGTGGGCCTATAGAACTGCTTATAAGTCACCTATTGGAATGTCTCCTTATCGCTTAGTCTTTGGCAAAGCATGCCACCTACCTGTAGAATTGGAGCATAAAGCATATTGGGCAGTCAAACAATGTAACATGAATTTGGAATCTTCTGGGATGGAGAGAAAGTTGCAGCTGCAAGAGTTAGAGGAGTTGAGATTGGAGGCTTATGAGAGCTCTCGACTTTACAAGGAGAAGACAAAACTCGTGCATGATAAAGGTCTCCTACGGAAGAATTTCAAGGTGGGAGACAAGGTACTGGTGTTTAAGGCCAGATTCACTTTTAAGCAAGGAAAGTTCAATACCCGCTGGGATGGGCCTTACACAGTCACAAAGGTGCATCATTTTGGAATGGTGGAGCTTCTTAATGAGGAAACTGGAGCAAAGCTTAAAGTTAATGGCCATCAACTGAAGCTCTACCATGAGAACCAAAAGCCTCCTTAGCTCCCTGGTAGTTTCTTTCCTTCATCGTTTACATGCTTTTGCTTAATTATTGATCTTGCTGTGTTTTGTGCATTGTATGTTGAATGAGTGTGGGGGAGAAACCCTTTTCAGTAGGAAAGTAGTGTAGTTATTGTTTAAATTCAATAAGACCCCCTGGAAGTTTTGATCTCTATCTTATCTTGTTTTGTGCTTGATGATTTGGTGCTTGGAATGAATTATATGATTCAGATTGATTGAGAAAGTTTGTATGTGGTATACTGCTTAATCATGGATTTATTGAGCACCTTCTGATCTCTTCTGTTGCACTTTAAAGTTTTTGAAGTATCCAGCCTCGTCTGTTGTTTGGTGTTGTGTTTCTCTGGTGTTTGAGTGTTTTGTGTTTTTTTTCTGTGCTTTCTGTGACACTTCGCCGCGGCAAACCCTAACCTTCGCCGCGGCGAAGTGGTTTGTGTTCTCTTGTGTTGCTTTCGGTGATGTTTCGCTGCGGCGAACTTATTATTTCGCCGCGGCGAATTCACCAGTCTGTCTGTTCCTCTCGGGATATTCGCCGCGGCGAACTTATACTGTCGCGCTGCGTCCTTCTTCCCTTTGTTTTTCTTCTCGGGCATAGTTCGCCGCGGCAAACATTATTCGCCGCGGCGAAAGTGCCGTTTCTCGCTGAGCGGTTTCATTTTTTCCCTATTTTTCACGTGATTTCCCATTTTTGCCCCCCATTCTGATTACCCAGCCTATTTTCCTACCCATTTCCGTCTTTTCCCTCCCCCCATCCATTAAACCCCCTTTAACCATTCTAATTCTTCAAACCGCTCGCCTCTTCTCTCTCCAAACCCGCTCTCCCTTCCCTCAACGCAGTCGGCGCTCCCTCCTTATTCCTTCTCCTTAAATTCAGTCTTCCGTCGCCTATTCCCTCTTTTCCCTTCTCCATTGTTTCTTCGGTTCCCTCTATCTCCTTCTCTGCTTCGCCGTGCGTCTCTCCCCTCCCTCTCTGGTATGTTTTCTTTCTTTTTTAGTTTATTTCTATTTAGTTGTTAGTTTGCTTAGTTATTCTGGCTTTGTGTTGTTGTTAGGTTGGGTTCTTTTGTGGTTAGTTTGTAGTTACGTAGCCTGTAGGTTATCTAATGATTCATAGTACATTGTGTTTTTCTTTAATCTCTTTGCTTAATTTTGAAAACTTTTGGTCCTCTGAAAACCTATGAATCATTAACTAACCATTTGCTACTGTTTAGGTTGTAATTTTGGTTATTTCTGGGTTGTTTAGGTTGTGGTTGTTTGTGTTGTGTTTAGTGTTCTTATTGTTTGTTGCTTCAGGAAAATGCCTCGCACTAAAAATCCTGAACCCTTACCCGTGTCTGACTCTGACTCTGAGGAAGCCGTATCTTATGATGACATCTATAAGTTAGTTGACAAGCGCCCCCTCCTTAAGGAGAGACCCTTTCCCCTTGAACCATCCGACCACCCTTTGTCCAAAGACTCCGGGAGTCCCAATTGCTTGAATTGGTTCGCCCACGAGAAATGGGCAATGATGCCTTCGTCCGCCACTTTTACACCTACGCCCGCCTTCATGGCATGCTATCCATTCCCTTCCGTGACCACCTTGTCAATTATTCCTTCACTACTTATAACATAGCCAACCACTACGGGCTTCCTGAGGTTCGTCATTCCCATTACTCCCATTATCGAGATAATTATCCTTATGATGAAATTGTCCAGACCCTATGCCGGGATGGTGCCACTTGGCATCGTCCCCGCACTGCTGAGCTGTACTTGAAACGTTCTGATTTTCGGCCTGAGGCGAGGCCGTGGCTGCACCTGGTCTGCAATAACATCTTGCCCACTTCCCATCTCCAGAACCTTCCTAAACGCCAAGCCCTTATTGTTTTTCTCCTCATGACCGGAAAAACTTTCGATGTAGCTGACACTATCCAATCCGCCCTCCACGATTCCGTCAACACCAAAAAACTCACCAATAGCATCATCTTTCCCCACCTTGTCTCTGACATTTTCCGCAAGTGCGGAGTTCCTTCATTTGAATAATGACAGCTATTTCGAACCTGCACCTCTATTCCGGTATGAGCGCCTCAAACAGCCCACTCTTGGACCCCACCCACCTATCCACCCTGTTTACGATGTTAGTGCAGGCCAGGCAGCTGCTGAGCCAGCCGAGGCCAAGATGCTCCTGAGCCTTCCCAGCCAGTCACCTTAGACACACTTGCGGATGACATTGACGAGCTGTCTGAGGAAGTTCACCAGTTACGCGTTACACTCCTCCGGGAGATTAAGCGGCAAAAGGATCGTGATGCATTGTATGACCGAGATCGTCGCTACCGCCGCCGTCTTGATGCATTGATCGCGGACCGGTTGAACTTTGCCTTACCGGCTGAGGAGGAGGAGCCACAGAGCAGTATGGGTATGGACGGAGCAGGCACATCCGGTGCAGGACCATCAGGTCCGGAGCAGATGATCCTGGGCAGCAGCTTTAGTTTTAGTCTCTTTGTTTTTGTGGTTTTCTGTTGTTTTCGTTTGTTCTGTTCTGTTGTTCTGAGGCTGGATATTTCTGAACCTTTATTGTGCTCAGTTAGCATTGAACTTGTTTAGATGGATGCTTTTCATTGGTTTGTTATGATCATTGCTTTATTTTCACCCCTACACTTCGTTTCTGGTATTTGCTGTCATTGATTCTCACCTTGAGGACAATGTTGTGTTTAAGTGTGGGGGAGGGACTTATTGTGGATTCTAGCAAATATTTCTCATGCATCCATGCATCTATTTGATTTTGAGGTGTTTTTGAACTTATAAAGTGGTTGAATTGTGAATATTTTGAGTTTAGTTGCTGAAGAGTTGAAATTGCACAGGATTTTTTGTTTCTGCCACCCTTCGCCGCGGCGAACTTCCCCCTTTCTTTCACGTTAATTTTTCTCTCGGGATACTTTCGCCGCGGCGAAGGCCAGCCCTTTCTTCAGATTTCGTCTCTGCCTTAGTTCGCCGCGGCAACCTCAATGTTTCGCCGCGGGATCACCCTTCTTAAAAAAAAAAAATTAAATTATTCAAATAATTAATTCTTTGCAATTTCAACTGGTTTTCAGAAATTTTTCCTGGCTTAGATTCTTTATACTCCTGCATCCCTTTTTAAATTATTAGAAAAGTTCAAATTGTACTAGTGCTTTTAGAAAATTTTCCATGCTTTTAAATGAGGGATGAACTTAGGCTAGTTATTCTCATGTTTTTGACAGATAGTAAATGATGATATGCTTTGAAATCATGACTATGTGGTTGTTAACCCTTGAGATTGATTAATTGAGATTTTAACCTTGTTGGAAGGATCTTTGGGCCTAAAGTTATTAAATTGAGTGAATCTACTTATTTCATATTTCTCTAGAACTTGTTTTAATTCTTAATCGAAGCTTAGTGAATCAATTTTTGTAAATATGATAGAGGCATTCGATTTCAAACCCTCGTTTCCCAAACACAAACCCAATCATTTCACCATTGTGAACCCCTTTGAGCCTTCATTTTGAGTACATGCATGCAATTATCTTGTAATTTATTGTTAAAAAAAAAAAAGAAGCTGCTTCATTTGAAAAAAAAGGGTAAAAAAAAAAAGAGAAAAAAGAAAAAAGTAAGGAAAAGAAAGGATAAAGATATAAAAATTATGGAATAAAAACTAAGTAGCTTCTTCCCTTGCTTTTATTTAGATTAATTCTGTCTTAATAATTTGTACTTGTACTCATTTTCATTTTCATTCTCATCCCATTCATTTCACTTGGCCTTCATTCAAGTTCTAAACCTTAAAAGTCCTCTTGATTTACAAAGTTTGCTTCCTGTGGTGGAGAGGTAGAATTATTACAAGCCTATGGTAGAAATTGGATTTAGTAGACTTGGAGTGAAATAACCCTAAAACAAGTGAGTTAAGAGTGAAACACTTATCCGTGAGTTAGATCTTTCTTGATCAATCTTTTGAGTTAATTATCCATTGTGCTCATTTTCTTAGCATATCCTTGTTTACTGATGTCAACCCTGTGAGAGTTTCTTTCTAATCTTCTACTTTCATCTTTAAGCATGGTAGTGTTTCTCTTTGTGCTAGTATCTTTGAATTATTCTTGAGCTTTGTCCAGGAGTACAAAGGTCTAAGTGTGGGGGAATTTGATTGAGCTCAAGATATTATTATCTTTTCATTACATTATCCATGATTTTGTGGTATTTTTTGGCCCTTTTTAATGATAATTGTGCTTAATTTAGATTAAGAGTCCTTACTTTAAGTTAGTGTCATTTTGAGGATTAAATTGTCATAATTGGTTATTAATTGGATTCAATTGATTTCTAGGACAATTGATACTTCAATTTGTTGCTTTTTATTGTAGGACACTAAAGATTGGGGCCAGAATTGAAGAACTCAAGGCACAAGAAGCAAGAAAGGATCCTCTGCCTAAGTTCGCCGCGGCACACATCTGACTTCGCCGCGGCGAAATCATC